>NC_047114.1:92840437-92877937 GCF_902500255.1 Thalassophryne amazonica | reverse complement strand
GTGAACCAAAAAAAAAAAAAAATCTCCCTGCAGGAAGACTGTCCCTCTGAAGACCACACGAGTCTGTGCACGTCACCTACAGTCCAGGAGACCAAACTGACTGAAACCGGTACCACCAAAGGCCAAAAATGTCCACGTGGATTCTGAAACATACTGACAGCTTGACATCTTTTCATCTGCAGTCAGTCACAGTGGACCCAAAACCCCAAATGTCCAAAATTAAACTCAAGAATTAGGTTTAGAGAAGTAGAAACCAGAGTGTTGCTTCAGTACCAAAGCAGAGCAAATAATCACCAAAACGTACATTTTACTAGGTGTTTTTCCATGTGTCCTGGGTATGACATTAAACTGCATCCAGGCGGAGTGGGGACATCATGCGTGGGATCAGTGCAATCCAACCTGAAACCTATAAAAAGCGCACAGGTGGCCGTTATTACCTACTCCATAACTGGCGACTGCGGTCGGTGCCACAAAACCAAGCGAGCCCTTGGATTACTAGGGTCTGGAACTTTCAAGTCTCCAACGGCAGTTGTTTCGCAACTGGTGGATGGGAGCAGCGCCAGGCGGGCTGGCGTGGTTTTAAGGTGGACCTTGACTGTAATCAAGGCTCCGGCCGCCCGCTGCAAGTATCCGATTCAGAACCAGCACGTCTCCATCCTCTATGGTGCCGCTGGAGAAGGTGGGTGCCCACAGTGTGTGTGGGTCCTAGGCACGCAACCTGCTATCCACCTTAAAGTCACGTGAAGGCGATTCATGTCAGAATCACATCCTCCAGCAACATAAAGAGCAGCTCCTCCTTCCTTGCTCACCACCCACTCTCCCCTGCACAAAGTGTTCCCGTCTCTCCCATTCTGCTCTGGTCTGAGCAGCCACATACGACATTGTCACCCCTCGAACAACTGAGGTTGATCTGACATGGTCCTTTAATGCTCGAAAACGAGATTATGCTGATGATTTTCCAAGACACCAGATGTTCAGATATTTCCATACCCTTTTAATTTATTATAATTATTTTTACTTCAACCCTCCATCTATTCAACAGCCCACTCTGGATGTTTCCAGTCTTCATGCACTGATATGGGAGCAAAGCAAAGTCCATCACAGAGAATCTCTGTGTGCTGCCCATAACTAGTTTAGCCCACAAGCCAATGTGATTTATTGGGGGGGGGGGGGGGCGACCATCACCATGCACAAGCAACAACTTGGACCCACGGGTATTAAAAACATGTACAATGTACATAGCATTTGCCATTGTGTTTCATTTAGAGTGCAATTTTGGTTCTACATGTTTTGTATTATGTTTTGCGCCGCCACGCGCTCACACTAGCTTAAGAACAAACAGCGGACCTACAAAGTGCCCACACTTGCTGCGTAACGGATAAGGCTGGATACACCGAGGGGGCTCGAGAGCAAGTCAGGAGGGATTCTGAGAAAGCAGTGTTTGCCAGAGGCAGAGCCGCACAGACCGGGTTGGTCCCGTCGCACGCCAGATTGACCCCGGCCCAGCTCGGGGCTTATGGGGGGCCACAGCAGGCTCCAGCAGATGGCACCGCGGTGAGACGGAACATCTCAGTCTTGTTACTGAGCTTTGGCAGACACTACAGGACCGGGAAGGGTGTTAAGTTCCTTTTCTCTTGTTAACCCTCTGGGGTCCGAGGGCATTTTTTTGGACAGTTCACTCGCCTGGCATAAATGTTTTATTATTGCTGTTATTGCTCCCTGCATCCCGCAATCAAGTTTTATGTCTCTTTTTTTCAGGACAACTTGTACTTTCACAATATATATGCTATAGTTGTGTTTTATAAGTGTAATAAAGGTTTACAATCAGAAATAAGAAAGGAAAAAATAAAGCGGGAAATCATTTTCCACACATTTATTCAAAACACAGCAAACTATAATAAACAACTGTTTTGACACTTTATAAAGGTAATTTGAGGTCTTGTGTGAAAGACTGTACAACAAAATGGTTCAAACAATAAACACAAATGCACATTTTGAACAATATATACAAAATGGTCTATGTGTTTTGTCTTCATCTCAAAGCAATTTCTGTCTTCTATTACAAAAAGGTCACACCACAAACTTCTACTTCTATGAAGCTGACTGTGTGTTTGTTCTGTCCTGCTCTGAAAGCAGCTTTCACACTTCGAGGCCAATTTACACTCTGAGGAGCGGCCCCTCCCCCTCACTCCATTGATATGGTAAACAGTGCTTTACACAGGAGTGAGAGAGCCTGCCACAGGCTTATCCAATAACATTCACAGGAAAACTAGTTGAGCAATCCTGATACTCACACTCTGTGTTTGAGCATGTGAGATTGTCTCAGAGGCCCTCCGTCTGCTCCCTTTCACTGATCGCTGTGCGTAATGGTGCAGGGCGCATTGGAGCAGCCAGGGGGCTATTCAAACGGGCCAACTAGTAACACATCACTCCTAAAAACAATCTTTGGTGTATCACATGAGGTAAATCTGCCCTACAATTGGATTTTGGAAAACCATGTGACGGTGAACCAATTCTAATTGGACACTCACATTGCTCATGTTATCACACAGCGTCTATGAGGAGTACAAAGATGGTGGACGGTGGCTCGAAAATCCACGGAGTTAACTTTTCAGCAAAAAAAGTAAGCTTCTATATCATATCATTAAAAAGTCATTTATAATTTAGTAAAACCTTAGTAAACCCAAGAGGGTTAATAAATCAATAAGATATCAAATGACAAGGATCTATTTTAGGCATTATATAAAACAAATAAATGTTTTTTTTTATTTGTACAATGGAAAGAATATTTAATTCTGTGAAAGTTGGAACAAATTAAATATTCGCACCATTGCACTCATTTATTATTTGTATTACATGCATTTTTTTTTTATTTCTCTAAGTGATCATTTTTCAGTTTTTACACACACACACACACACACACACACACACACACACACACACACACACACACACACACACACACACACACACACACACACACACACACACACACACACACACACACACACACACACACACACTTGGCCAGCATGACAAGTTTTACTTTAAAATGTGGGCACCAAACATTTAGTGGGTATGGTGCAGCGAGGTCTGACGGTTAACGTTAGAACGACCTTGCCATAGAGTTTTCAGAGATTATGCGACAGTTTGATCCAAAAATTGAAATGATAATTACTCAAAGCTTTATGACATAACTGTAATTCCAAGGGATGTGCGCCTTTACGCAATACCATTAACACAAAGGCCTTAATGAGGACATGTTAGATTTGACAGCTTTTATATTCAATAATCAAAGAAAAAGAGATTTGATGGTTTTGTTCAATAATTAATGAATGGATTCATGTATCATTTCATACAACTCACATCAAACATTTCCTTTGATCTTTGGTGCGCGTGAACAAATCAGCAGGCGAGCTAATCGTTAGCGGTCAGTGTGCAATAAAATCTCCTGCGCGCTTGTTCACTGTTGTGCAGACGAGTGTTTCTCTGCCAACGAGAAATATGTGCATCTGGAAGTACAACAACTGTCCCAAAGAGATATGAAAGAATACACAATTCTTAAAAATGAGCATAAAAATGGTGTTAGAAAAAAAATGCTTGTGTTATTTATGCTACGAGTTCTGAAATGATAAGTTTCACTTTAAAAACCTGAGGCATGACTAGGCTCCTTTACTTTCTTTTCTTTTTTTTGTCTATGTATATGACGTCATCATATGACTTCATTATGAAGTCATTCATACCAGCCAATCAAAAGTATTTTGCAGATCAGTATACACTTTAAAATGCTCCGTTGAGACTTCTTAGTTGTTAAGGAATTTTTCAACCATGTTTTTCTTGAGTTTTGATTAAACTACTCCAAAATCTAATCATCTCTAGATATTTATCCAACTAATATTCCCACCAAGTTTGAAGGAAATCCACACAACCATTTTTGGAGTTATGTCCTCAGACACACACATACACATATCAGTGAAAACAATAACCTACTTTTCTGCTTCATTATAAACTACATGCTAAATGTGTTTGAAAACCAGAAGCCGTCCTTTAGTTCCCCTCATACACCTACCAGGTCCTATTTCCAGTCATGTCTTCAATCCACTGCGGCTCGACTGATCTCACGCCAAAAGGGACCAAAAACGAGGCCACTCCGCATTCATCTCGGCACCTCAGCTAACAGCAAACTCGATGAAACAGGCAGCGCTGCGCTTGCATTGATCTGAAGGTGCTAAGCTCAGTTTTTAAGAGAACTACGTCCCTCTGTGAAGTGACCCAGATAATCAGAACACATCCAACCCGCCCTGAGGCTCAGCAGCTCAAAATGAAACCCTTTTATCAATGAGAAGCTCATAATTTACCCTCCGTACAGTAATCAGCGGTAATGTTCTGGATGAATCTGCTGATCTGGAATAATGGCACATTTAGGCATCTGCTGTGCAGAGAACTGTCACATTGGATTACGTATTAAAAATAAAGAACCGCCTCTTGTTTCATTCATCTCAATCTCCTCTTGAAACAAGCACAGATTGTATTTAGCATGAGAAGACCTCCGGCAGCCAGGCTCGCGGCCTTTCCTTCCCGAGGTGATCAGTGAAATCCCCCGGAGCTGGACTTTGTCTGCTTAATATCACAACACACATACGTAATCCTCCACTGTGCTCAGAGTCCAATTATGTGTAACATCTGCATGCCCAGTGGCTGCTCTGCTCCCCGCCTACAGACGCATAATTAACAGTACGGCATCCAAAACAAGTGCAGAGAAGCATTTAGGCAAAAATCAGGCCACTGTAGCACCATCCCAGATCCAAGCCCAGTCAGGCTGACTGTAGACTGGTTCAGGAGTTCTTCTCAACAGCCCGTGAAAATTCAGTAAGGTATATCTTATATATTATATTCCAATTTAAGGTGGAACTATGCCGGTATACAAAGGTATATCTAAATAAGAAAACAGAAGAGTAGAGCCACTTAAGTGCCTGGTCTTGAGAACCAGGGATGGTCGGTTGAACATGTAAGGCTATATGTATATATACGAGGTCTGTCCAAAAAGTAACCGACCTTTTTATTTTTTTCAAAAACTATATGGATTCGAATCACGTGTGATTGCATCAGCCAAGCTTGAACCTTCGTGCGCATGCGTGAGTTTTTCCACGCCTGTCGGTTGCGTCATTCGCCTGTGGACAGGCTTTGAGTGAGCACTGGTCCACCCCTCCCGTTGGATTTCTTTTGTCTGAGAACTTGCTGAGAGACTGCCGCTTTGCTCCATGAAATTTTTTTCAGAAACTGTTAGAGAGAGGCAGATGGAAACCATTCGATAGATTCAGTTGGATATGGGTGAAGATTCTGTCGGCGTCACGCGGATTATGGACTGTTAAAACCTTTTTAAAGACGGCCCACAGCGGTGGAGGGCGCGCGGCGTGCCAAGCGGCCATTCGACAGGCTGGATCGAGCAGATCATTTCTAAACTGAATGCTGTGTTGATCCGGGACATCGTGTGACTACACAGAAATGGCAACAGAGCTGGACATAGCACTTTTGCGGCACATTCCACTGTTACAGGAGATTTTGTAATGAAAGACGTGCGGAGGATTTTGCGCGTCGGCACAAAGCAGCTCAGGACGTGCAGCAAAAAAAAAAAAAACACCTCCGTGTTGGAAACCATTCAGAAGATTCAGACGGCTTTTGATGGCTTTCAGTCGAGTGAGTATCCGAGAAATTGTGTAACAGCTGGACATGCCACAACATGTCCTGTGAGACTTCCAAGACGGAGGTGTTTTTTTGCTGCACGTCCTGAGCTGCTTCGTGCCGACGCGCGAAATCCTCCGCACGTCTTTCATTACAAAATCTCCTGTAACAGTGGAATGTGCCGCAAAAGTGCTATGTCCAGCTCTGTTGCCATTTCTGTGGTCATCACATGATGTCCCGGATCAACACAGCATTCAGTTTAGAAATGATCTGTTCGATCCAGCCTGTCGAATGGCCGCTCGGCACGCCCTCCGCTGCTGTGGGCCGTCTTTAAAAAGGTTTTAACACTCCTTGACGCCGACAGAATCTTCACCCATATCCAACTGAATCTATCGAATGGTTTCCAACTGCCTATCTCTAACAGTTTCTGAAAAAAATTTCATGGAGCAAAGCGGCAGTCTCTCAGCAAGTTCTCAGACAAAAGAAATCCGACGGGAGGGGTGGACCAGTGCTCACTCAAAGCCTGCCCACAGGCGAATGACGCAACTGACAGGCGTGGAAAAACTCACGCATGCGCACGAAGGTTCAAGCTTGGCTGACGTAATCACACGTGATTCAAATCCATATAGTTTTTGAAAAAAATAAAAAGGTACGATACTTTTTGGACAGACCTCGTAAATTTATTAATTCCTATATAGGCTGATCACAAACACCTCCCTAGGGAGGCGCCCAGGATGCATCCTTACCAGATGCCCGAACCACCTCAGTTGGCTCCTTTCAATGCAAAAAGGAGTAGCGACTCTACTCCGAGCTCCTCACGGATGACCGAACTTCTCACCCTATCTCTAAGGGAGACACCAGCCACCCTCCTAAGGAAGCCCATTTCGGCAGTTTGTACCCACGATCTAGTTCTTTCAGTCATGACCCAACACTCGTGACCATAGGTGAGAGTAGGAACGAAGACTGACCAGCAGATCGAGAGCTTCGCCTTTTGGCTCAGCTCCCTTTACATCACAACAGTACAGTGAATGCAACACCACCCTTGCTGCGCCAATTCTCCAGCCAATTTCACAGTCCATTGTCCCCTCACTCGTGAGCAAGAACTCGAGGTACTTGAATTCCTTCACTTGGAGCAAGACCGACCTCATTCCCTCCCTGGAGTAGGCAATTGACTGGTTTCCTGCTGAGAACCATGGCCTCAGATTTAGAGGTGCTGATCCTCATCCCAGCTGCTTCACACTCGGCTGCGAATGGATCCAGTGAGTGTTGGAGGTCACCGGCCGATGAAGCCAACAGGACCACATCATCTGCAAAAAGCAATGATGAGAACCATCAAACTGGAAATCCTCCTCACCACAACTACGCCTGGATATCCTGTCCATGAATATCACAAACAGGATTGGTGACAAGGTGCAGCCCTAGCGGAGGCAAACCCCCACTGGAAACGAGTCCGGCTTACTGCTGAGCACCCAAACACAGCTCTCGCTTTGTGAGTACAGAGACTGGATGGCCCTGAGAATGGACCCCCTCACTCCATACTCCCGCAGCACCTCCCACAGTATCTCCCAGGGTACTCAATCATACACCTTCAACAAGTCCACAAAACACGTGTAGACTGGGTGGGCATACTCCCAGGACCCTCCAGGTTCCTTGTGAGAGTAAAGAGCTGGTCAGTTGTTCCACGACCAGGATAAAACCCACATTGTTACTCTTCAATCAGAGGTTCGACTATCAGCTGAACCGTCCTTTCCAGCACGCTGGAGTAGACTTTACCAGGGAGGCTGAGTAGTGTGATGCCCCTGTAATTGGCACACAATCTCTGGTCCCCTTTTTTTAAATATGGGGACCACCACGCCAGTTTTCCACTCCTTATGCACTGTCCCAGACCTCAACGCAATGTTGAAGAAACGTCTCATCCAAGACAATCCCTCCCACCCAGAGCCTTCAGCATTTCTGGGCGAATCTCATCAGCCCCTGGGGCCTTGCCACTGCGGAGTTGTCTGATTACCTCAAAGACTTCCACCAGGGAAACTGATCAAAATCCTCCAACAGCTTCCAGCTCTGCCCCTACTACAGAGGGCAGTCCGGTCTGATGAAGGAGTTCCTCAAAGTGTTCCTTCCAGCGCCAGATTACATCCTCAGTTGATGTCAACAGAGTCCCTTCCTTACTGTAGACAGCTTGGATGGTTCACTATTTTCCCCTCCTGAGGTGCCTCACGATCCGCCAGAAGCACCTTGGTGCCGACCGAAAGTTGTTCTCCATGGCTGCTCCGAACTCCTCCCACAACCGCCGTAAACGCTGATCAGAAATGATAAAATTCATAACTAGAATGTGCCAAACCCGACATAATTAAGTCCTCATCTCTGGTTTCCGTGCACAACATACTTGACACCAATTCATGCCGATTAATTCTTTGACTCAGCGATACCCTGAAAGACGGTTCGATATGGAATTGACATTTGATCAAAGTGTTCCAAAACTCATCCAAATACAACAAGTGAGGGCTGCTATGAAGAGGATGAAGAGTGGAAAGGCAGTTGGTCCAGATGACATTCCAGCGGAGGCATGGAAATGTCTAGGAGAGATGGCAGTGGAGTTTCTAACCAGATTGTTTAATAAAATCTTGGAAAGTGAGAGGATGCCTGAGGAGTGGAGACGAAGTGTGCTGGTTCCTATTTTCAAGAACAAGGGTGATGTGCAGAGCTGCAGTAACTACAAAGGCATAAAGCTGATCAGCCACAGCATGAAGTTATGGGAAAGAGTAGTAGAAGCTAGGCTTAGAAAACAGGTGAAGATCTGTGAGCAGCAATATGGTTGCATGCTGAGAAAGAGCACTACAGATGCAATGTTTGCTCTGAGAATACTGTTGGAGAAGTACAGAGAAGGACAGAAAGAGTTACATTGTGTGTTTGTGGACTTAGAAAAAGCTTATGATAGGGTGCCAAGAAAAGAGTTGTGGTATTGTATGAGGAAGTCTGGAGTGGCAGAGAAGTATGTTAGGGTAGTGCAAGACATGTACAAGAATACTGTGACAGCGGTGAGATGCGCAGTCGGAATGACAGACTCATTCAAGGTGGAGGTGGGATTACACCAAGGACCAGCTCTGAGTCCTTTCCTGTTTGCAGTGGTGATGGACAGGTTGAAGGATGAGATCAGACAGGAGTCCCCATGGACTATGATGTTTGCAGATGACATTGTGATCTGTAGTGAGAGTAGACAGCAAGTCGAGTCTAGTCTGGAGAAGTGGAGATATGCTTTGGAGAGAAGGGGAATGAAAGTCAGTAGAAGCATGACTGAGTACATGTGTGTGAATGGGAGGGAGCCCAGTGGAATAGTGCAGTTACAAGGAGTAGAAGTGGTGAAAGTAGATGAGTTTAAATATTTGGGGTCAACTTTTCAAAGTAATGAAGAGTGTGGTAGAGAGGTGAAGAAGAGAGTGCAGGCAGGGTGGAGTGGGTGGAGAAAGGTGGCAGGGGTGATTTGTGACCGAAGAATATCAGCAAGAGTGAAGGGGAAAGTTTACAAGACAATAGTGAGACCAGCTATGCTGTACGGTTTAGAGACGGTGGCACTAACAAAAAGACAGGAGGCGGAGCTGGAGGTGGCAGAGCTGAAGATGTTGAGATTCTCTTTGGGAGTGACAAGAATGGACAAGATTAGGAATGAACATATCAGAGGGACAGCTCAGGTGGGACGGTTTGGAGACAAAGTCAGAGAGGCGAGATTGAGATGGTTTGGACATGTGCAGAGGAGGGACCTAGGGTATACAGGGAGAAGGATGCTGAGGATGGAGCCACCAGGCAGGAGGAGAAGGGGGAGGCCAAAGAGGAGGTTCATGGATGTGCTGAGAGAGGACATGCGGGTGGTTGGTGTGACAGAGGAAGATACAGAGGACAGGGCTAGATGGAAACGATTGATCTGCTGTGGCGACCCCTAACGGGAACAGCCGAAAGACAAAGAAGCAGGAGACCCTGACTGCAGCACATGAGAAGCTGAATAAGTTCTCAAATTGTCTGGGTTTGAAATTGTGCTGGATCAAAACTCAGATCCAGGCTTTCAATGACCTCCAGGACCCGGACATCAAGTGTATCTGTAAGCAGGGAAAACGTTGAATTTGTGGAGACATTCACTTCTCTCTGTTGTGGCGTCCATATCTCTGTGAGACACCTGGGAACAGCCTACGGAGTCATGAGGCCCCTTGGACAGAGGTGTTTGGCGATGTTGATGTCTTTGCAAGAGAACGAAGGTCAAAGTGATCTGGGGTCATAATGGTTCCTGCATGATGGCAAGGTTTGGACGCTAACCAGTGACCTACGAGGTAAGCTGATGGCAACAAACTGCCTTATTAACGTGTAACCTCAACAAGGTCTTGAAAACCTACTAACTGGTGTAAACGGCGCCAATATAAAAATTAAATAATATTAACATTTTCCTCAGTGGAAGCAATGGAGCACACACACATTTCTTAGATGTTCCGCTAATCACACTGCAAGCCATATTACCTCAGATAGTAGTAGTAATAGAGACATATGCTTACAACATGGCGAAGCCTCACAGCAGCTAGCAGCTGCCGTGAGCTGTGGCAGCCACTGCTAGCAGGGCACACAGCTGTCACTCAAAGTGACCACACCCCTAATTATTCAAAACTTTATGGCTTAGAAATAGCTTAAACTGATTTTCATTTTTAATTTTTTTTTTTTTTTTTAATTCACCAGCCATAGAGGGAAACAAGCTAGAGAGACCAAACCGCATTTTGTACCAGGCTGCAAATATGTTTATTTCTGCCATAAAATTGGATATTTTAACATGGATTTCTACAAGGAGCAACTCGCTTTTGAAGCCAGGTTTAAGGGGCCAGTCAAGAAACTGCAAGTTTGGGCACTTCTGCACTGCCTTCATTTTTCAACACCAGCGGTTGGGGCTTGGCAAAACGTGGGAGCCCGCATCCTCTATAGTGACAGTTACTTGATTGCTCACGAAACAGCAGTTCATTCGATTGCAGATTGGTTGGAGAATTTCAGAAGGTCAGCACAGTGTCTCTGTGTCTAAAGCAGGTTCGCTTGCGAGACTGAACTCCAACCTATTTGAAACAACACAGACATTCCACCGAGAGGCTGCACCAGATACGGTGTAAGTCCCTTTGGCTGCTCCCTTGTTTGCACTCGGGGTTGCCACAGCAAATCCAAGGTGGATCTGTTGTATGGCTGGGGGGCCTGGCTGCCTTTTTGTTTCTGTCTTTTGTTTTTCCTTCCAGGTGGCTTGCATTTGGGACTGAGTGGCTGTGTTGCTGAGGTTATCAGGACCTCACCCTGATCACCTGCGGCTCGTCAGGACTCACAGCTGTGGTGCATCTATATGGATTGGAACATGGTGGCATTTAAGACTGGAGTATACAGTGTGTATTTGCCAGAGACTCGACCTTGTGACCAGACGGGTGAGATCGTCGTCTCGGGAGCCATCTCATCATCAGTGGATGCAGAGAACGTCCAGGGTTTGATGCACGGTCTGTGAAAGAGGAGGGGGTGAGGTCTCACGCTCGTCAGCACACTTCCTGAGGTACGTTAGATTTTGTGACTAACGTTTATACAGTCAGTAAATGTGGTGTCCCTCACACCTTTTTATATTGAGCTGTACGTTAGTCATGTATCGGCTTCCACTGCAGTGGAGTTTTGTGAACTGGATGTTCCATGCCTGCAGGTTGGGAAGCTGATTAGTAATGAAGCCAGGAAGTGTTTGCTGTTTATGTACACCTTTGAGTGGTCTCTCTGTGTGTAGAGTGTGGACTCACATAATGGTTCCTTCTTTCACAGACTCGGTTTGTTGCGGCCACCTGGGGGGTGTCGGCGGGGTCCTTGGGTCCGAACGGCTTCTGGCTCCGGACCGTTAGCGCTGCTGGGAGCGCACCGTATCACCACCACGCCAGACCGCACACTCTTTTGTTGTTTTGTATCACATCACTGTTATGTATTAAATTCAGTTAGCCTTTGTACCGTGCTCTGCTTATTTCATACTGGGTCCTTCAAACGCTGGTCGGTTCTCCGAGCTGCGTCCGACATATAACAGGATCTGCATGTTGAATTGGCACAGGTTTTACGCCGGATGCCCTTCCTGACGCAACTCCACATGACATGGAGAAATGTGGCAGGGGTGGGATTTGAACCCGGAACCTTCTGCACTGAAACCAAGCGCATTAACCACTTGGCCACCACGGTGGTAGGTCATAATCCATCATCGCAGAGGACCAGGACCAATACAGACAACTGATTCAAAGGGAGACAGCAACACTGTGCAAACAAAACAAGCTGGTAACAAAAGGAATAAAGACATTTATTCACTCAGACCCACTGTGCATTAAAGAGGTTTGTAGCAAAGGGGGTGGGGGGGACTATTCTCTTTTTTATTTGACTACTGTCGTTCACCACAACCAGCAAGATGCATACAAGAATCACAGGGCAAACATGAATGTACACAGGCACAACCCCTGTTTTTTCAAAGAATAGAGTAAGACATCAAAACCTTAAAGGAATACAGCCTTTGGGGTTTTTTAATATTTCACTCACAAAAAGAATTATCTGTGGCATCACTATCATTTTATTCCTTAGCATTTAAATAAGTGATTCATAATATAATTTTGCCAATATGATCAAAATTTGTGCGGTCTGGAAACAATTTAGAATTTTAGCCCCTGATGGGTCAAAATTCAAGCGATCACAGACACCTTGATATACATTTGGTCACGCAATAATAGATCACACGAGGGCTTCCCTCGAGCTGTGTGAAGATGTTGGGATGGAAATTTAAACCAATCTCACAAACGACAGACAAGCAGGAGAGGAGAGCTAAATGTGGTGGACCTGCTAAGGTGTGAAAGTGCAAGAAAAAGATGCAAAGTTGAGGAAGACAGAACGCGAAGGAGGCGGCTGACAAACAGGCGATCAGAGGATGGATTGGCAAGAATTGAGTTTTAAAGCTGGAAAAATGTCCCACAAATGTTTCAGATACGACAGGTAAATCGCAGATTGTTTTTTGTGATTTATTCAACAAGTTCTGCACATTCTGACTTCGAATTTTACGAGCATAACTTTTGTCTTTTACTGCAATAACAAATAAATGTACAAGAAATAATTTCTGTTCAATTAAAAATTGGCTCGTTCCCGATGTTTAGCGCGGTTTGTTAAATTCTAGTATTGTCACTTAGATTTATAGTTTAACTTACTTCTGGATTCATCGGTTCTGTTGAGGATACAAATAATAGTTTGTGGCAAAACAATGTCAAAGGTTAATACTAAAGAGTCAGTGTGACAATGTTGTGGCAGAAAGACAAAGTGCAGCGAAACAGCACAGAGAACAGAGAGAGATGATCCAACTCAACACAACGACCAGATTTCTTTGGCACCAGGTCTCTTTGGAGGATCCTTGGGTATCACTAGAATGACTGTGTCAAACCTGCAGCTGCCTTAGTGTTGAGGACCACCACCATGCTTCACTGTAGGGATGGTGCCTGGTTTCCTCCAAACATGATGCCTGGCATTCACGCCAAAGAGTTCAATCTTTGTCTCATCAGACCAGAGAATTTTGTTTCTCATGGTCTGAGAGTCCTTCAGGTGCCTTTTGGCAAACTCCAGGCGGGCTGCCATGTGCCTTTTACTAAGGAGTGGTTTACGTCTGGCCGCTCTACCATACAGGCCTGATTGGTGGATTGCTGCAGAGATGGGTGTTCTTCTGGAAGGTTCTCCTCTCTCCACAGAGGAATGCTGGAACTCTGATAGAGTGACGATCTGGTTCTTGGTCACCTCCCTGACTAAGGTCCTTCTCCCCTGATCGCTCAGTTTAGACAGGCGGCCAACTCTAGGAAGAGTCCTGGTGGATCTCAACTTCTTCCATTTATAAATGATGGAGGCCACTGTGCTCATTGGGACCTTCAAAGCAGCAGAAATGTTTGTCTTCCCTTCCCCAGATTTGTGCCTCAAGACAATCCTGTCTCAGAGGTCTACAGACAAATCCTTTGACTTCATGCTTGGTTTGTGCTTTGACTGTCAACTGTGGGACCTTATATGTAGACAGTTGTGTGCCTTTCCAAATCAGGTCCAATCAACTGACTTTACCCCAGGTGGACTCCAATTAATCTGGAGAAACATCTCAAGGATGATCAGTGGAAACAGGATGCACCTGAGCTCAATTTAAAAATGTTAAGCTTCATAACAAAGGCTGTGAATACTACATGTGATTTCTTAGTTTTTTTTTGTTGGTTTATTTTATAAATTTGAAAAAAACAAACAAACAAAAAAACACTTTTTTCACATTGTCATTATGGGGTACTGTGTGTAGAATTTTGAGGGGGAAAAAATCACTTTCATCCATTTTGCAATAAGGCTGTAACATTAAATGTGGAAAAAGTGCAGTACTGTGGATACTTTCTTGGATGCACTGTATTTACAACAAAAATGCTATATTTGGAACAATTTTTAATTGTTAAATAATGTGTAATTTTATTAGTTCTGTTCAATTAGTTTAAGAATTACAAACTGCTGTACAATTTCAACAAATTAAAAACTGCACACAACCCCAGTCCCATTTAAAATAAATTAAAAGCCTTCAGCAATTATAAAATGTGGAATAAATATAGGTTTGACTAACAGCAAATGCAGTAAATCAGAGAGAAGGCGATTCATTAACCAAATTCAGACTAATCCCGATTTAACAACACGATTGTCCACAGTGGCCCAGACTCAGACGTGCATGTTTAAGGGCTCATCCTCATGCAGCAGTGACCAAACACATCACTCAACTGTCCAACACGTCAGACGCTGTATCTCCTTGTATCCACCTGGCTGACAACAGTTCAGGATGTGTCAGGCGAGAACACTACGTCCAAATATGTCTGAAAGGATCAAGTCCTTCATTTACCCTGAACACCGGAAAGAGAGCTGAAAAAAAAAATAAAACTCCTGTGCTGCTTTTTACCAAATCTGTTTTCAGTCTACTATGAATAACGGCTGCTAAAGTTACGCTGGAATTTAAAAGAAAAACAAAATAGCCAAGCATCTCTACCCACACTCACTTCTCTGTTAAAGTTGTATAATATTTAATAAAACACTAAAGTAGTCAAAATAAGATGATACCGGACACACAGTCTCTTGAAAAACAACCTAAACAACTAAATTCAGGTCTTTTAAGATTTGACCATCTCTGTGTGTGTCCCTTTAAAGAATATGTTCAGTTTTGTTACAGCTCTAGTTATATTGAAACATCATTACTGATGATGGATCCGTGTGTGAGAAGACCTGTTTTCAACTTAATTTGTTTAGGAAGGATTGAATGAGTGAACAAGGCATTTTCACTATGGCCACAATAGCAGCCATATTGGAAATCTGATCAGAACGCCTCAAAGAAACTGTGGTGTCCTCATGAGTTGGAACATCCACACTAAGTTCCAGCTTCATTGGTTCAGTGGTTTCTGAGAAGATGTTTAAAGCAAGAACTGGAAAAGTGAGCGCGATTACCCCAGATCAGGGGTCATATCACGGTCAAAATAGATAATTTCGCAAAACCTGTCAGATGTTTTGAGGCTTGCTGATTGCTACCCATGTAGCAAATTTCAGCTTAATTGTTGCATAAATGGCTGACAAATGGCTATATGTGAGATTTTCAAGATGGATGCCAAAGTAGCCATACTTGAAATCAGATCGGAAAGCCTTGAACAAACTTTGGTGTCTCCATGGGTAGGAACATACACACCAAGCTTCATTGGTCCAGCTGTTACAGAAAAGATGATGCTTACACATGCCGACAGACAGGCGACCCAAAACACAACATATACAAGTATAATAATAATATAGATATCTCCTTTAAATCAACTTTTACTGAAACTTACATTGTGCCCACAGTAGCTTGTAGGAACACCTGGTTTCCAATAGATTACTTCAACAAATGGATGGGATCCAAGACCAAAATAAAAGTCACATACCAGCAGACGTCTGCTTGAACTTCTCACTCTTCTTCCTCCACTTCCAGGGCTTAAGGAGCCTTCCCAGAGTTGCAAACTTGCTCCGGCGGTGGATGGGAGGCGTGTGAGTGCCAGACAGCAAGGACTCAGAACGCATGGCGGCACGACGTTCAACCTCCTCAGCTGTAAAGACACACACACACACACACACACACAAAAATCTTAGGCCCCCTTCACAAATAACACAAAAGATGCAGAAACCGGAGGAAAATAAATAAATAAATAATCAGCAAACCAAAAACGAAATGGGGAACCACGAAATATTCCACCTGCTATCGGGAGGAACGCACGGTCGGACAGGTGTGCACAATACCGTGGCAACGGTATTGTGCACGCTTGTGTTTGTGTGCTCGAACACAGTGCGAGCACGTGGAACGTCGCGCACACAGCAGCGGAGGGAAAAAAATAATAAAGCACCACAATTTATAATACTTAATTCCTGTTATAAAGAGTGAATTTGGCCTCCGCCTAGACATACACCAGGAAGTAATGAAATGATGTGGATTACTGGTCTTTCTTTCATGTTTTACATGAATTACCTGATGCAGTCGAGCCGACCGGCTCCCGTGTCATGAACACGTCAACCAGCATGTGCCATGGAGTGGCGCAGAGAGGAGGAGGAGAGAGCCAGATGTGTGGCTCCAAATGTGTGGTTTTCCCAAACATCAGGTGCAGCAGCAGCAGCAGGTGGAACACCTGCCGGAGCGCACTGAGGAGCACCTGAACAAAACCTTTAGCTGACTTGGCGTCACTGTCCTTCAGTGTAATCAAATAGTTATCATTATAAGCAAAAGTTAGAGCTGCACATAACTGCTTATACTTGCAAGTATGCCAATATTCTGACTTTTTATTATCAATTTAAATTGATAACTGGTGTAAACTTGACACAGACATACGTTCACTGTATCTGTGTAAATTAGATGCTATCCCTAACAACAGTATTGCACAACTGTGTTGTGCAAAATCATTTTAATGTTGCATGATCATTTGCACTTTTGTTGAGACTGATTTTGTGTTGACACGCCAAAAAAAAAGGGAAGGCGGGGGGCAAATGCTACTTTTATTATAACTCTGAGATGCCTAAAACCTTTGCACAGTACTGAATTAAAGAATGAAGAAGAGCACTACATCAACAACTCAAATAAAGAAAAAAAAAAACCCTCAAGTAAATAAAGCTTGACATTCTAATTAACTACAAATGCAGGGGTGGTGGCCAAGTGGTTAATGTACTTGGTTTCAGTGCAGAAGGTTCTGGGTTCAAATCCCACCCCTGCCACATTTCTCCATGTAATGTGGAGTTGCGTCAGGAAGGGCATCCGGCGTAAAACCTGTGCCAATTCAACATGCAGATCCACCTTGGATTTGCTGTGGCGACCCCGAGTGCAAACAAGGGAGCAGCTGAAGGGACTTACTATTCTAATGAACTACAAGAGAACTACAAGAAACCACCTTAAATAAATTCTGCTTTTGTGGCCATATATTTTGCTTATTTAAAACTGATCTGTAATGATGAGATTCTTAGCAATTTCCATTATTTTCTGAAATTTTAGACACAAAATGTGCCAAAATTAATGCAGAGAAGAAGAGATTTGTAGCTACAGCGTCACCTGACACGTCCCAATTACGGATGTGGAGTTTAATTGATACGAATCGGTATCTAGATACAAACGTGCGATGCGAGTGTATCCATTCATTCAGTGTGCATTGATTCAATTGACGGATGAAATCGTGATGGATTGTTCGTTGCGTGTTTGCATCGATTTTTTTCCCGACGTGGTAAAAAAGTACATTTTTACCGCAACAACAAATCTATTTCAAAACGGAGGCCCGTGACAACGGCACAAGCAGTTGTAGGAGATTTCTGACGCACCTAAAACATTTAAATCAGGAGTTTGGAATCATTATGGCTTTTTTTTAAAAAGATGGGAAACGATAAGTTTCCCATCTTATCAAGTTTCCGCTGTGCCCCCTAACTCAGCAAAACTGGTATGAAAGTATCTCATATTACATTTGCCAAGGCGGTACTCTGTCACTGAGTAACTCAGTTTAAGTCACTCATTAAGAGTGACGTTGTTTTAGTGTTTATGTTCTGACAGTGTGATCAAACAGGTTCCAAATATCAGGGAACCAATTCTTGTTCCTTGATGTTGAATCTTGTAAATTTGCTGTTTATAAGGAGTAAAACAAAGTCTCTGCCTCTAGTAGAATCAAAATAAGAAGAAGAAGAAGAATACCACAGTACCCTACTGAATTAAAGCTTCTTCTTTTCTATTTAAATTTTTGGTATAATTTCTTTGCATCATGCTGAATCTCATCATAACGCATTGTGAGGAATTGAATAGCCATCAAATACATATCAAATTGCATTGAATCGGGAACGGGAGGAATCGTATTGTATCATCATGTATCGCTATATGTATCGTATCACTGGTAGTGTATCGAGATGCGTATCTAATCGTTGTCAGTGATGAGATTCACATGTCTAGTTCCAATCAGTTCCACAAAGTGAGATTTTTTTAGATAAATAAATACATTTACCCACTAAACCCAAACTAAATTATGAAGACAGTCAAAACCCTTCAAGCATCATTTAAGAAGAGGGTCAAGCAGTGACTGTATGAGGTCATCTCTAACGTGGTGTGTTGTGTTTACAATTTGTGTCACCACATTACATCAGTCGCCCGCCCATGCCGCCAGGAAATGCGCCGATGGTCTGTTTTTAAATAATTACATTACAGCTGTGTTGTTTGCCAACACGAGCATCATCGCTTTGTTGCCAGTCGCTTCCCCAAGGCAACAGTCCAGCATGACAAATAATGTGACAGAAATGCAGCGGAAGACCATTACTTGAATTTTCTGTTGCCTTGTTCGGCCAACAATCTAAGCAATACAGCTACGCTAATCTATAAATAGCATCAAAGTCAGTTCTAATTAAATCTCGTACAGTTACTTCAGATGTCCAAAAGTGACGTCTCCAATAACCAGGTAATATTCAGCATATTTTTACAACTGCAAATAAATAAATAATAAATATCTGATTTGCTCTCAATGTAAAAGAATGTTGATGACTTGCTCCAAATTGAATACAAATATTTTAAACAAACCATTTTACTGATTTGATAGCCCACATCACTTTTACAGCCATTTGGTTTCAAACAAGTTAAGGGAGAGATACAATAATAACATTTTAAAGTCTGTGATTATCCCGTAGAGTTTAGATAATCAACTGGCCTGATGTTAAAGCTACACTGTGTAGACTTCCAGGGCGTTTATTAGCATAAATGAAATATAGCATTCATACCCATCTGCACATTACTCTCCCATTAATTACCTACAACAACAAATAAATGTGTTTTCATAAGCTTAGGATGAAGCATTCATATCTACAGATACAGGAGCCTAAAAGGGACAAACTTCTCAGAGGTTGTTCCGCTTTATGCCGTCAACAGGTTGTTAGTGCAGGCTAACAAATTTGAGAATCTTTATACATAGTGTTTAACACAAAAACACACATAAATCCTAATCACAGAAGAAGCAAAAATGTGAAGGTAAACAAAGCAGTGACTGGAGATGGCATAAGGCAGTCTATGACCTCACCACTAGATGGCACTAAATCCTACACACTGTAGTTTTAAAAGCACACAGTGGAGTTTTTTTTTTTTTGGCACATCATAGATTGCATTGTAGAGATCGTTGATTATATAATATAGAAAGCAGTTTTTGCATAAACAAACCTGTTTTTTTATTAGGATTAATTTAATGTTAAAAATAAAAAGTGCATGGACATGCTGAGTTATGACCTAACTTTTGTGTACTCTAATTTAACCAAATTAAAGCTAGTTGAATGCATTTTGCCGTTTGTTTAGCACCACAAATTTAAAACAAAAAATTTGAAATAAGACTCTTTAAAAAGCAATTATGACATACTTGCTATGGGTCAGAGCAGCATCTCTTTCAGTTTGCTTCGTCATCAAGTGCCTGACTGGCCTGAAAACACACGGTTGGCCTCTTGTTATACCACAGAGATACAGTGTATATTGGTGAGTGTTATTTGTTGTTGAATTTAAACAGTGGCTATGATGTAAGACGAGAGCACCGCACTTGTAGAGCACAAACCCCCGCCAACGCAAGTTTCCAATTCCAGAAAATTTTACCTTGGAAAAAATTTTCCAAGGTCAAAGTCCTGTTAGAAGTGATTTTTCATTAGCTGAATTAGATGTGATCAAATGTCAGGAGTATGTACCTCGTTCATGCACTTGAATTCAAGTTTTTTTTTTGTGGTGGTGTCAGTTTTTTTTTTTACTTCATTTTTTTCAGTTTCTGAATTCTAATTTTCACAGAAAATCAGTTATCGCTGCTATCAACAATTTGTCATTGCGTTTTAGCACATAGTTTCCGACTGATAACTGGAGGATAGACAAATTGGAACCTCCATCCAATTTTGGTGGTGCAGCTAAATCCATAACAGAAAAATGATAGTGACTGAGGCACTTTTGAATGAGATATAATGCAAAATGTACAAGAAATTGGCTTTTCAATATTAAATTCAAATGTCCACAAAATGTGTAATCCAGATCAGAATTTGTCAGGTGATACTGGGTGCCAGTCTGCACATCACTTTAAAATATGAGAGTGATTGTGGCATGTTTAATTAAGATATAATGTAAAATATATATTAAATGGGGTTTTCAATCTTCTTCTTCGTCTTTCGGCTGTTCTCGTTAGGGGTCGCCACAGCAGATCAATCGTTTCCATCTCACCCTGTCCTCTGTATCTTCCTCTATCACACCAACCACCTGCATGTCCTCTCTCAGCACATTCATGAACCTCCTCTTTGGTCTCCCTCTTCTCCTCCTGCCTGGTGGCTCCATCCTCAGCATCCTTCTCCCTATATACCCTGGGTCCCTCCTCTGCACATGTCCAAACCATCTCAATCTCGCCTCTCTGACTTTGTCTCCAAACCGTTCCACCTGAGCTGTCCCTCTGATATGTTCATTACTAATCTTGTCCATTCTTGTCACTCCCAAAGAGAGTCTCAACATCTTCAGCTCTGCCTCCTGTCTTTTTGTTAGTGCCACTGTCTCTAAACCATACAACATAGCTGGTCTCACTACTGTTTTGTAAACTTTCCCCTTCACTCTTGCTGATATTCTTCGGTCACAAATCACTCCTGCCACCTTTCTCCACCCACTCCACCCTGCCTGCACTCTCTTCTTCACCTCTCTACCACACTCTCCATTACTTTGAACAGTTGACCCCAAATATTTAAACTCATCTACTTTCACCACTTCTACTCCTTGTAACTGCACTATTCCACTGGGCTCCCTCTCGTTCACACACATGTACTCAGTCTTGCTTCTACTGACTTTCATTCCCCTTCTCTCCAAAGCATATCTCCACTTCTCCAGACTAGACTCGACTTGCTGTCTACTCTCACTACAGATCACAATGTCATCTGCAAACATCATAGTCCATGGGGACTCCTGTCTGATCTCATCCTTCAACCTGTCCATCACCACTGCAAACAAGAAAGGACTCAGAGCTGATCCTTGGTGTAATCCCACCTCCACCTTGAATGAGTCTGTCATTCCGACTGCGCATCTCACCGCTGTCACACTATTCTTGTACATGTCCTGCACTACCCTAACATACTTCTCTGCCACTCCAGACTTCCTCATACAATGCCACAACTCTTCCCTTGGCACCCTATCATAAGCTTTTTCTAAGTCCACAAAAACACAATGTAACTCTTTCTGTCCTTCTCTGTACTTTTCCAACAGTATTCTCAGAGCAAACATTGCATCTGTAGTGCTCTTTCTCGGCATGAAACCATATTGCTGCTCACAGATCTTCACCTGTTTTCTAAGCCTAGCTTGTACTACTCTTTCCCATAACTTCATGCTGTGGCTGATCAGCTTTATGCCTCTGTAGTTACTGCAGCTCTGCACATCACCCTTGTTCTTGAAAATAGGAACCAGCACACTTCGTCTCCACTCCTCAGGCATCCTCTCACTTTCCAAGATTTTATTAAACAATCTGGTTAGAAACTCTACTGCCATCTCTCCTAGACATTTCCATGCCTCCATTGGAATGTCATCTGAACCAAATGCCTTTCCACTCTTCATCCTCTTCATAGCAGCCCTCACTTCTTCCTTGCTAATCTCTTTTACTTCCTGATTTACTCTCGCCACAACATCCAGCCTTTTCTCTCGCTCATTTTCTTTATTCATCAACTCTTCAAAATATTCCCTCCACCTTCTCAGCACACACTCCTCACTTGTCAGCACATTACCATGTGCATCTTTTACCACCCTAACCTGCTGCACATCCTTTCAAGTTGTGTCCCTTTGTCTGGCCAATCGGTACAAGTCCTTTTCTCCTTCCTTACTATTCAACTTCTTGTACAGCTCGCAATATGCCTTTCCCTTTGCTTTTGCCACTTCTCTTCTCGCCTTACGCTGCATCTCCTTGTACTCCTGTCTACTTTCTTCATCTCTCCGACTATCCCAAAACTTTTTCGCCAACCTCTTTCTCCTTATGCTTTCCTGGACCTCTTCATCCCACCACCAAGTCTCCTTGTCTTCCTTCCACTGTCCAGATGTCATACCCAGTACTGTCCTAGCTGTCTCCCTCACCACATCTGCAGTACTTTTCCAGTTGTCCAAAATTGCTTCCCCTCCAACTAGTGTTTCTCTCACCTGCTCGCTAAATTTCACACAACAGTCTTCCTCCTTCAGCTTCCACCATCTGATCCTTTGTTGAGCTCTCACTCTCTTCTTCTTCTTTACCTCTAAAGTCATCCTACAAACAACCATCCTATGCTGTCTAGTGACACTCTCTCCTGCTACCACCTTACAGTCTGTGATTTCTTTTAGCTTGCATCTCCTATAAAGAATGTAGTCCACCTGTGTGCACCTTCCTCCACTCTTATATGTTACCCTGTGCTCCTCCCTTTTCTTAAAGTAGGTATTCACCACAGCCATTTCCATCCTTTTTTCAAAATCAACTACCATCTGTCCTTCCCCATTCCTATCCTTGATACCATATCTACCCATTACTTCCTCATCACCTCTGTTCCCTTCACCAACATGCCCATTGAAGTCTGCTCCTATCACCACCTCATCTAACACACTCCAGAAATCTTCTTTCTCCTTCATCTCACAACCTACCTGTGGGGCATATGCACTGATGATATTCATCATCACCCCTTCAATTTCCAACTTCACACTCATCACCCTGTCAGACACTCGCTTAACCTCCAACACACTTTTAACATACTCTTCCTTTAAAATGACCCCAACACCATTTCTCTTCCTGTCCTCACCATGGTACAACAACTTGTACCCACCGCCGATGCTCCTGCTCTTGCTTCCCTTCCACTTGGTCTCTTGCACACACAATATGTCTACCTTTCTCCTCTCCATCATATCAGCCAGCTCTCTCCCTTTACCAGTCATACTACCAACATTCAAAGTACCCACTCTTATTTCCACCCTTCTAGTTTTCCTCTTCTCCCGCTGTTCGTGGCAACGTTCAATGTTAAATTTAAATGGCCACAAAATCTGTAATCTGGATCAGATCCAGATCAAACTTTGTGAGTCAGTTCTTGCCTATCAGGAAATGAATCTTCAGTAAAAATTTCATAATGATATATGAAAAATTGTGGGGTCCAGGCTGTTCACAAACAAACGTGCGAAAACATAACCTCCTCCAACTTCATTGGCTGAAGTTAAAAAAAAAAAAAATTAAAAATTGCATCAAATTAAACTATGTGCTACTTAAACAATCCACCCAGGCTTGACTGTGTTCACACCAGCCGGCGTTGTACCCAGATGTGCGATGGACAGAATTTGTGTGTCAGAGTCCCAACTGTGCTTTTGTGATGTCATAAAGGCGAGTTCTTGAACAGAGCCATAGGCGGAGTGACCAGCGCAACCAGATCACTACTGGTTATTTAAATCAGTTCTTCCTTGACTCCATAAACTGCTTTCAAGATATCCTGTATACAAACAAACAACACATATAAGCTCCGCCCTCCTTGATTGGTTAAGGGATGCAGACTGTGCAGTTACCAATTGTTTATTAAAATCATTTTTATCTCTAAACCAAAAACAAACCAGCTTTAACAAGACAAAATGTAACATTTTATTCCCATCACATGTTGCAGATCTGCATTCAAAGAGGTGCCAGAGTTTGACCTCAAACACTTGTTTGCACGCCAAGATGGCTGGTGGATGACGTCACGATGACGCTCCACTGATTTCTGTGCAGCGCCTTCATAAATGCATGCCGTTTTCCCCACAACAACGTCAGCTGCACCGACTGTGCACGTGAGGTGGATGTGGCACGCCTGTGCCCCGTGGGTCCGGGGATCGGACCGCGCCGCACACTCACCGTCCTGCGTGTTGTTCCCACGGCTGCAGTTGCTGCAGATGTGCTTGATCTCCTTCCCGATGTGGCAGTGGATGGTGAAGGGCATGTTGTTGTTGTTGTGCTGCTGCGGATGTTTGCCGTGGGCCTTCTTGTTGTTGAGAGACATGATTTTCACCAGGCTGAACGGCTTCTTTTTGGGTTTCTCCACGGCCACGGGCGTGTTTTCCCGACAGCCGGTGCTGAACCAGGTCCCGTGCATGATGGTCGGCGCGGGATCCACCGACGGACAGCTGCCGGTCTTAAACATGAGCGGAGCTGGTTTTCTTTTAAATAAATCAGATGTTCATCACTCGTGTCCTGGCCGATCTACGGTCACAGCTTCCACCGAGTCCCACGAACCATTCTGTGCCCTGAGATCCAAACGTGTCCACGATGCTGCTGCTGCTGCCACAGATAATAATAAAACACGCGCTCCCTCCCTGCGCCGTGGACTGCAGTCACTCACTTCAGTCCATAAGCCACGATTATGGCGCTCATCCACGCCTCTGATTGGCTCAACGGTCCGCCCCCCTTTTGTAATTGGCCAATGTGGCTGCAGGAAAAGTAGCTCACTGAACAAACACAGAGCAATAATAATAATATATTATTATTAATAATAATAATAATTAATAATATAATAATAATAAATAACATTTAATAATAATAATAATTTGTTATTATTATTATTATTGCTCTTTAAGATTAAGATGTATTTGTTATTCCTTGGTAGAAGAGTTTCTGTATATTTATATAAAATTTTGCTGCCAAAATAAAAGTCAAGTATACTAGTAGTAGTAGTAGTAGTAGTAGTAGTAATAATAAAAATAATCCTTTTAAGATTTATTTGTTATTCCTTGGTAGAACAGTTTCTGTATATTTATATATAATTTTGCTGCCAAAATAAAAGTCAAGTATGCTAGTAATAATAATAATAATAATAATAATTAGCATGCTCCTTTTTGAAACTTTATTATGTTACATCTCAGTAGTAGAGTTTCTATAGATTTTATATGTAATTTTACTGCCAAAATAAAATTTTAGAATAATAATAACAACAATATTAACAAGCATCCTCCTTTTGAACCTTTATTATGTTACATCATGGTGGTAGAGTTTCTGTATATCGTCTATGTATTTTTACTGCCAAAATAAAATTTTAGAATAATAATAACAACAATATTAACAAGCATCCTCCTTTTGAACCTTTATTATGTTACATCATGGTGGTAGAGTTTCTGTATATTGTCTATGAATTTTTACTGCCAAAATAAAATTCAAATATTAATAGGTGATGGGGGGGAGGTGATGGTCTAGTGGGCTTGAGACCAGAAGATCCTCAGTTCAAATCCCAGACTGACTGGAAAATCACTAAGGGCCCTTGGGCAAGGTCCTTAATCCCCTAGTTGCTCCCGGTGTGTAGTGAGCACCTTGTATGGCAGCACCCTGACATCGGGCTGAATGTGAGGCATTATTGTAAAGCATTTTGAGCGCCTGATGCAGATGGAAAAGCGCTATATAAATGCAGTCCGTTTACCATTTATCAATAATAATAATAATAATAATAATTAGAGTGCATGGGCCTGCCATAGCCTAGATACAAAATTAAAACAATGAGTCTTAAAATTTGTTGTCTTGTCCCCTTTTGTACATCTGATGAAAATATAATTAGGGGTTTTAAATGACCTTGTCCAACATTTTGCATGTTTTTTGTAACAATAACAGCAGCAGCAGCAGCAATAACAACAAGAGTAGAAACAACATTAATAATAATAATACTAATAAATAATAACAGGACTAGAAGGGAAGTCATGAGAAGGTATAGCTCTACCATGGTCCAGGTGCAAATAAAATAAAATAAAATAAAAATTCCTGTCTATTCCCCTTTTGTGGATCCACCCAAACGGTAATTAGGGAGTTTAAATGATTATGTCAATATTTCCCCACATATTTCTCACTCTGTGACTGCTGAGACATCCACACCCACATCCATCCATCCATCCATCCATCCATCCATCCATCCATCCATCCATCAGCATTCAGGTTGCACTCCTTTTTGTTGATATCTCTTGGTGCAGCTTCACACATTAATTGATGTAACTGATTGAGACTTCCCATTTGATCCTTTTTTGGATGCTGTCACATATTTTTGTACACTGTGACAGTTAATGAGCAAACACAAAACAGCTGCAGAAACAAAACTGTTGGGGAAGTGTAATGACACGGACCCACAACAGGGGGCGCAAATGAACGGTCAATAGATAGTCCAATAAATACAATTTATTGTGGCAAATGTGCACAACAGGTCGAATACTGCTTTTAGACAGTCAATTATAAAATACAACAGGTGACATGTGGGCAGGCCCGAGAGTAGGAGACGCCTATCCAGAGAAGAGCCGGGGCCTACAAGGTTCCGCCGCCAACGAAGACCTGCAGTACACCGAAGCCACCAAGTCCCAAGTCCCCAGGTGGCCTCTACTTCAGCTGTCAGATCCGGTACTGCTGGCAGGAACAAAAACAGGTTAATGGTGGGTGTGTGGACACCCAGTAAGCAGTCAGCAACTCACAATGTTTATCCACTTGGAGGGAACACCTCCACCTCCAACTCTGGAACCAGTTAACGGCAGAGCCTGAACTACTACTTAACGTAAGTGGAATGAGGAGTGAAGATCGTCACTCCCCCACCGTCCACAAACACAGCTCCAGCTGTAAGTAGAGTTCCAGGTACTCCTGCAAAAAGTTCAGAACAAACAAGGTATGTGCGTTCGGCACAGAAACAACGGCTGAGAGAATTACCTGAGTGGTAAACTGATATCTCAGCAGAGATGTGGTGTCTCCTCCAGGCTTTTATGGTGCAGTGATGATGATTACTGACAGCTGGTAGTCCTGGCTCCTGGATGGTGACTGCGCCCTCTGGTGCCTGAAACCCGACTACAGGCAGGGCGCCCTCTGGCGTTGGCCAGCAGTACCTCTTCTTCAGGCGGCCCACATAACAAAAACATCACACGCACATAAATGAGTTACACAGACAACAAACAGCAAAATAATGTTTTGTTTTGTTTTTTATCACATATTCATTCACCGCCTGAGCAAAAAGATGAAAAGTTTTAACAAGTCCATCTGATGAATATGAGGGAAACTGGAGATTATGCAAAAACTACACTGTCATGTTTTGGCATAATAACAGGTTCCAGCTCAGAAGTAGAATGAAAGAAAAGAAGCACTTCAGACGTGATCACAAAGCTGAATGGATCAGCTGGGGAACTGCAGTCGGAAGCAATAAATATTCTTTCTCTGCCTCTAACTTCCAAACAGGCGCTCAGGTCACCTGTTAAAGGAATTCATGTGTTTGGGATCATTGATGATATTAATGCTCGGGCCTTGATGGTGTGAAAGGCTTCATACCCCACAGTTTCCAATCAGAGTCATCAATAGTTGTGGGCTGGAAATCTTTGATGTTCTCCCCCTCAAAGAGCTGCAGAGTTTTCCAGCCACATCAAAGCTTTTTTGAAATGAGGGACAGAGGCGCCTGATTTCCTCCCACCAGAGTGCAATGCAGCACTCGCCCCCGGTCGCCTCTTTTCAATGCCACGTTCACTCTCTTGCACTGACATGCATTACGGTTCTGGACTGTGGAGAGAGAGTGATGTTCCTGAAGAAGAGACATCTTTTGCTCGAGCTTTCCGGGGATTAACGGGGATTAACGAAATGCGTCTGGCTTTCTCACTGCATCACTTGTTTTACAAATAAGGGCACTGATAACTGACTTCTCCTCCTTTTTCTTTTCATGTTATTTAACACACACACACACACACACACACACACACACACACACACACACACACACACACACACACACACACACACACACACACACACACACACACACACACACACACAAAACCCCAAAGCTGTCTGCGGTCCGTGCTGGTATTTGCTGAAAAACTGCAGCGTGATGGTTTGCATGAGTTTAAAATGTATTCAGCTTCAGGCTACTTTAGCCTCAGCTTCCTCTTCGGTAATTTTCCAAAATAAGACATTATTAAAGATGAAAATCATCTGTTTGTGGCGAGGAAGAGCGGCTGCAGTTATGCAATGTGCCACATAGCAACAGGGTTGTTTTGGAGAGTGGATGTCTTTTGGAATTGAATTTTGAATTGAGGTTCTGCTTTCATCAGCACCTGGTTTTGGTTTCATCTTTAATTTGTTTGCGAGATTATTATTAATTCCTTCAAACTTGGTGGTAACATTGCTTGGATAGATATCCACAGGTGATTAGAGATTGAAGTAGTTAAAGGTCAAAGTAAATGAAAACATGGTCTGCAAAACACCTTTTTTTTCTATATCTCAGTGACCAAGAAGCCTCGCTGGATCAAACTTGGTAGAAATATGACTTTGATTCATATGTCGAGGTGATTTGATTTTGGAGTAATTTGGTCAAAGGTCAAGGAAACCATGGTCCAAAAACACCTTTTTTGTATATCTAAACAACCAAGAAGTGTAGATGGATCAAAATTGTGTGAATATTACATGAAGTAGATATCTAGAGGCTATTAGAGTTTGAAGGAGTTCAGTCAAAGGTCAAGGTTAAAGAAAACATGGTCTCAACAGCACCTTTTTTTTTCTCTATATCTCAGTGACTATCTAATCTCCTTTTCTCTGTGCCTTATCTAGAATGTATATTTATTTGTTTAAATGGCTTGTACGTATATTCATTTAAACTCAAAAACTAAACTAAAAAAACAAAAACAAAATTATACTATATCCTTGTCGGGCATTAACCTCAAATACGTATTTTTTGTAAAAATTATTCATGACAATACGTTCATTGAAAAATTAACCGTGCAATCAAGAAATCATTTACCTTTACCCCCCTCTCTGCAACAGCAACACAACCAAACAGAAAGTGACCCTACATAAGGGCCCCTTCACACATAACATGACTGCATCCAACTGGCACATGAAGGAGGAATTTCATGCCATTTGTGAAAAATCGGAGCCACCTCTACCTTGTAAACCTGTTGCCACAACCATTCGCACACACAAGCGGCCGAAAGACAGCAAATGCCCTGCGAGTGCCCATTCGATCCCTCTCTTGGGACGTGTCGGCCAAATTCCAGGTGCCACACACAAACATCCAATACTACTCGCGGAGCACTTACAAAATGTCATGCCATTCATGCAACCAGCACAAAAATAGAGAGCATGCGACCACTTTCAAGCTGACTGTGAACTTTGTCTAAGTGACCCACGAATGTGGCATTGGCAAGCAACACACATGTGGTGTGCCAGAGTGTCAGCTCCCCCTTCAACACATGTGGCGTGCTTGTGTTTTGCGCACCCCACCCCCGCAACACATGTGGCGTGCAGGGGAGGCACACTTGCATGAAATGCTGATAGTTATGTAAAGACATGATCACATGGGGAACGGCCAGCCACGTCTGAGCGCACACAGCATGGCAGGACACCTCTCAGCTGATCACCGCCAGCGACGCACTGACAGCTGCAAATGATGGCTCAGTGCACGCGACATGTTACATTAAAAACACAGAGACCACAGCCAGGACAGGTATATAAATAATTACTGCAGTAACTACAGACACAATTACATAACAACGATAAGTAGTCCTTATCGTGCCAAGAAAACAAACCCAAGATCTGTAGGCAATGTCATGGAGATGCAATGCCTCTTTTAGTTGCTTGGGGTCAACTGACATGCAGGTGTTGCATTTAGAAATAAAAGTTTTTATTTGTTCGTTCACCCCTTGCCAGTACACACACACTCATGAGCTCGTCTGAGGCAACCTTCCACTCCCAGATGAGTGTATACGGCGGGTTAGGTGGCTCTTTGAACACTATGCCACCCTGAAACCTCAGCTTGTCCTGAAAAACAGCATAGTGTTGAATGTTTGGAGCAATGCCTTGTTTGTTTGTTTTGACACCAGCCTGTAAGAATGAACTTAATCACTTCCTGCAACTTTGTGTCCTCTCTTGTTGCGTCGCGGATGGCTGATAGTCTTTCTGTGGAGATCGGCAGGTAGGTAACCATGTTAACAGTCTCCAGCTCTGACTCTGTGTCTCACTGATTGTTTTCAGGTAAGTAGCTCTGCTTAGTGTGTCTCTGCCAGGCACACAGATCACATTAACGTCATATCTCTGCAGCCTGAGGAACATTCTCTGCCATCTCTTTGGTGCACTGAGTAGTGGTTTTCTCACAATATTTCCAAGTGGCTGAACAGTAATTTTTCTACCATAAGTATACTGGTGGAACTTTTCCATTCCAAACACTATGGCCAAGCATTCCTTTTCAATCTGGGCATAACCCCTTTCAGTAGGAGTCAGCACTCCTCTTGCAAATTCTATTTACCCTTTTTGTATCAAGGCTGCTCCCAGTCCTGTCTCTGAGGCGTCACATCACAGGGTTAACTCCTCATTTTATTCATAGTACTTAAGCAATAGTGCATTTGTTATTTTGTCTTTTCACCTTTTAAAAACTGTCTCGTGAACCTCAGTCCATTCCCGCCACATGTTGTCCTTGTGTATAAGTTGTCTCAAACTTCACAGTCATCAGAAAGATGATCACAAATCTTGGAAAGGTAGTTCAGCATATCTACCAGTCTCTGCACACCCTTAGCGTCCGTAGGCCTCAGCAACTCCCGCACTGACCGCACTTTCTCCGTGTCAACGTGGAGTCCTCGTGCTGTCAGTAAGTGTCCTCTGCAGGGCACAGACGCTCTCCTCAGTTTAAACTTGTCTGCATCAAGTTTTTGTCATGATCGTTGTCCGCTTCCTCCTTTGTGTCTCCCTCACCTGTAATCAGTATATCGTCAGCAATGAAATACACCCTCGGGAAGCCCTCCAGTGCTTGCATGAGTTTCCTTTGGAAGACGTCCGGAGCTGGGCTTATATACCCATTAGCATCCTGAGCCAACGGTACCGTCCGAATGGGGCTGCAGACGTGGTGAGGTAGCTGGACTCTTCATCCAGTTTGATATACCAAAGTCCATGCTTTACATCACAAACAGTGAATACCTTTGATTTTGAGAGTCCTGGCAGAACAAATGTCATCAATAGTGGAAGTGGAAAATGGTTCTGTTTTAAGGCTTCAGTGGTTTGGGGTCTATATAGATCCTTGGCTTTCCGTTTGGTTTTGTCACCGACACCATACTGCTTATCCCATCAGAGCTGTGCTCCACAGGTGCAATGATTTCTTTGCCTTCCAGATGTTTAAGTTCCTCTTTGGGTGGGGTCATCATAGTGACACACACTGCATTTAGGCAGTTTACATGGTGGTATACTTTTATCTATTTCAATGTAGTACTTGCCTAGAAGGCAAGTACTACATTGCTTGCCTAGATTGCCTAGATTACATTGCTTGCTTGCCATACTTGCTTGCCTCTACTGGTGGTTGGCTCTCACTGCGGTATTGTATCACTTCCTGTTCTGGAGCACAGCGGTGTTTTGCTGTATCTGTTAGCTGTTTAATCTGCGCAGTTAGATTGATCTAGTTAACTAGATAACGATTTGTTTCACAGTGTAATCTTCACGTGCCTTAACTAAAACACTCCCTCTGCTGAATCACCTCTAAATTATTTACACATTATTCACTTTGTGTGTTTTTAGGAATCCGCTAGCTTAGCGCTTAGCTCTTAGCCAATTTAGCATGGTGGCTTCTCCTGTCTCTCCTGCACTTTTCTGCTCTGGGTGTGAAATGTTTAGTTATTCCTCGGCCTCCTTTAGCAGTAATGGTACTTGTAATAAGTGTAGCTTATTCGTAGCTTTGGAGGCCAGGCAGGGCGAATTGGAGACTCGGCTCCGCACCGTGGAAAATTCTACAGCTAGCCAGGCCCCTGTAGTCGGTACAGACCAAGGTAGCTTAGCCGCCGTTAGTTCCCTTCCAGCAGATCCAGAGCAGCCGGGAAAGCAGGCCGACTGGGTGACTGTGAGGAAGAAGCGTAGTTCTAAACAGAAGCCCCGTGTACACCGCCAACCTGTTCACATCTCTAACCGTTTTTCCCCAACTCGACGACACACCCGCCGAGGATCAAACTCTGGTTATTGGCGACTCTGTTTTGTGAAATGTGAAGTTAGCGACACCAGCAACCATAGTCAATTGTCTTCCGGGGGCCAGAGCAGGCGACATTGAAGGAAATTTGAAACTGCTGGCTAAGGCTAAGCGTAAATTTGGTAAGATTGTAATTCACGTCGGCAGTAATGACACCCGGTTACGCCAATCGGAGGTCACTAAAATTAACATTGAATCGGTGTGTAACTTTGCAAAAACAATGTTGGACTCTGTAGTTTTCTCTGGGCCCCTCCCCAATCGGACCGGGAGTGACATGTTTAGCCGCATTTTCTCCCTGAATTGCTGGCTGTCTGAGTGGTGTCCAAAAAATGAGGTGGGCTTCATAGATAATTGGCAAAGCTTCTGGGGAAAACCTGGTCTTGTTAGGAGAGACGGCATCCATCCCACTTTGGATGGAGCAGCTCTCATTTGTAGAAATCTAGCCAATTTTCTTAAATACTCCAAACCGTGACTATCCAGGGTTGGGACCAGGAAGCAGAGTTGTAGTCTTACACACCTCTCTGTAGCTTCTCTCCCCCTGCCATCCCCTCATTACCCCATCCCGTAGAGACGGTGCCTGCTCCCAGACCACCAACAACCAGTAAAAATCTATTTAAGCATAAAAATTCAAAAAGAAAAAATAATATAGCACCTTCAACTGCACCACAGACTAAAACAGTTAAATGTGGTCTATTAAACATTAGGTCTCTCTCTTCTAAGTCCCTGTTAGTAAATGATATAATAATTGATCAACATATTGATTTATTCTGCCTTACAGAAACCTGGTTACAGCAGGATGAATATGTTAGTTTAAATGAGTCAACACCCCCGAGTCACACTAACTGCCAGAATGCTCGTAGCACGGGCCGAGGCGGAGGATTAGCAGCAATCTTCCATTCCAGCTTATTAATTAATCAAAAACCCAGACAGAGTGTTGTGTGGGCCGCTGAAGAGGAGGTACTGCTGGCCCACCACCACCAGAGGGCGCCCTGCCTGGAGTGCGGGCTCCAGGCACCAGAGGGCGCCGCCGCCTCACGGGAGCAGCCAAGGTGACAGCTGTCACCCATCACCTGAGACAGCTGACAGCAATCATCAGTGGGGTATATCAGCAGGACGGCATCTCCACCTCATTGCCGAGATATCGTTTCTACCTGAGAGGTAACGTATCAAAGCTGACGGAGTGTATCCTTTTGGATTTGTGCTTAGTTTGTGGATTACTGTTCCAACGAGAGGTGGAGGTAACTTCCCTGCTGTTCGGAGTCCTGGGTGCAAATGCGCCCCCATTTAACTGTTCTTTGTTCCTCGCCAGCAGTACCAGGTCCGACACGCGGAGGCAGTGGCCACCTGGGAGTTCGGGACTTGGCGGCTCCAGTATTCCCGGGGTCCTGTGGCGGAGGAAGCCGTGTGGTTCCGGTCTTACCTTGGAGAGGCGTCTCCTATCTTCGAGCCTGCCCACACGACACTTTTGTGAATTGACTGTTGTCCATTTCCGTGATTGGTTGTATTCGTTGTGCACATTCACAACAGTAAAGCGTTGTTATTTTGACTTACTCCATTGTCCGTTCATTTGCGCCCCCTGTTGTGGGTCCGTGTTCCTACACTTTCACAACAGGATATCTCGGCCAGCGTCATGGATCGCGAGGGGCGTCAACTGGCTGTTGAACGGCCAATGAAAGAACAGGGCGCACAGGCGTCCGCAGGAGGGGTAATCGGTGAGTTGCAGCGGATCCTCACCGCTTTCACGACTCGGTTGGATTTGATGACCGAGCAGAACGTCCTCCTGAACCGCAGGGTGGAGGCTCTCCCTCCCGTCGACCCTGTGAGTAACAGCGACGTTCCACTGGTTGTCCAACAACCCCTCCCACCTTCCCCTGAAGCATACATAAGCCCCCCAGAGCCGTACGGAGGCTGTGTGGAGACGTGCGCGGATTTTCTTATGCAGTGTTCGCTCGTCTTCGCACAGCGTCCCGTCATGTACGCGACCAACGCTAGCAAAGTAGCTTATGTGATAAATCTGCTTCGTGGTGAGGCACGCGCTTGGGCTACAGCGCTCTGGGAGCAAAGTTCACGGCTCCTTCTGACATATGATGGGTTTGTGAGGGAGCTCAGAACAGTGTTCGATCACCCTAATAGAGGAGAGACCGCTTCAGCTGTGCTGCTGTCAATGAGACAGGGGCGCCGGAGCGCAGCTGCCTATGCAGTCGACTTCCGCATCGCGGCTGCGAGGTCCGGCTGGAATAGCGCTGCCCTCCGCGCCGCCTTCGTAAACGGACTGTCGTTGGTCCTCAAGGAGCACCTGGTGGCTAAGGACGAACCGCGGGATTTAGATGGGCTCATCGATCTTGTCATACGATTAGACAATTGGTTAGATGAGCGCCGTCGGGAACGAGACGAAGGGCGTGGCCAGGCACGCGTCGTCCCTCTCCCTTCCGGTTCCGACCGCGTTCCGCCCTCCCCACGCTCCACGGCCCCTGCGCTCCGTGCGGTTACAGCCCCCCCTGCTGACGAAGCTATGGACACGAGTAGGGCAACATTTAGGGCACCGGGTACACAAAGGAGGCTGGCCCGCGGGGCGTGTTTTGTTTGTGGCTCGATTGAGCATCAATTAAGAGACTGCCCCGAGCGGTTAAACACCAACGCCCGCCCCTAGAAACTGGGCTAGGGGTGGGCCGAGACATTCACGTGGGACACACCCACATCGCCACACAACTCCCAGTTACAATCCTTTATGAGGATTTAACCCTGAAGGCCCCAGCACTGGTGGACACGGGCTCAGAAGGGAATTTGCTAGACAGCCAGTGGGCCAGGGAGATAGGGTTCCCTCTGGTGGCGCTTACCTCGCCTGTGCAGGTACGGGCGCTAGATGGCTCCCTACTCCCTCCAATCACTCACAAGACACCACCAGTAACTCTGGTGGTGTCGGGGAATCACTGGGAGGAGATCGAGTTTTTCGTGACTCCGGCCACCTCCCGTGTGATTTTAGGTTTCCTCTGGATGTTGAAACACAATCCCCGGATCGATTGGCCGTCCGGGGTAGTGGTTCAGTGGAGCGAAACCTGCCATCGGGTATGTTTAGGTTCCTCGGTTCCTCCCGGTTCCCAGGCCAGGGAGGAGGTCAGAGTCCCGCCCAATCTAGGGACGGTGCCGGTGCAGTACCATGACCTTGCAGAGGTGTTTAGCAAGGATCTGGCGCTCACCCTTCCCCCGCACCGCCCGTACGATTGTGCCATTGATTTGGTTCCAGGCGTTGAGTTCCCGTCCAGTAGGCTGTACAACCTCTCACGACCTGAACGCGAATCAATGGAGACCTACATCCGGGACTCTTTGGCTGCCGGGTTGATCCGGAATTCCACCTCCCCGATGGGTGCGGGTTTCTTTTTTGTGGGGAAAAAGGATGGCGGATTACGTCCATGCATCGATTTCAGGGGGCTGAACGAAATCACGGTTCGTAACCGATACCCCTTACCCTTGTTGGATTCGGTGTTCACGCCCCTGCATGGAGCCAAGATATTCACCAAACCTGATCTTAGGAATGCGCATCACCTGGTTCGGATCCGGAAGTGAGACGAGTGGAAGACGGCATTTAACACCCCGTTAGGTCATTTTGAGTACCTGGTCATGCCGTTCGGTCTTACCAACGCTCCCGCGACGTTCCAAGCATTAGTTAATGATGTCTTGCGGGACTTACTGCACCGATTCGTCTTCGTATATCTAGACGACATACTCATCTTTTCTCCAGATCCTGAGACCCATGTCCGACATGTACGTCAGGTCCTGCAGCGGTTATTGGAGAACCAGCTGTTTGTTAAGGGCGAGAAGTGTGAGTTTCACTGCACCTCTTTGTCCTTCCTGGGGTTCATCATCTCCCCCAAATCCGTCGCTCCTGATCCGGCCAAGGTTGCGGCGGTGAGAGACTGGCCCCAACCCACAAGCCGTAGGAAGCTGCAACAGTTCCTCGGCTTTGCGAATTTCTACAGGAGGTTCATTATGGGCTACAGTCAGGTTGTTAGCCCCCTGACAGCCCTGACCTCACCAAAAGTCCCCTTCACCTGGTCGGATCGTTGCGATGCCGCGTTCAAGGAGTTGAAATGGCGCTTCTCGTCTGCACCCGTTCTGGTGCAGCCCGATCCTAGTCGCCAGTTAGTGGTTGAAGTGGACGCCTCGGACTCAGGGATAGGAGCTGTGCTGTCCCAGAGTGGGAAGACCGATAAGGTCCTTCATCCGTGTGCCTATTTTTCCCGCAGGTTGACCCCGGCTGAACGGAACTATGACGTCGGCAACCGAGAACTCCTTGCGGTGAAAGAGGCTCTTGAAGAGTGGAGACACCTGTTGGAGGGAACGTCCGTGCCATTCACGGTTTTCACTGACCACCGGAACCTGGAATATATCAGGACCGCCAAGCGGCTGAATCCCAGGCAAGCCCGCTGGTCACTGTTCTTCGGCCGTTTTGACTTCCGCATCACCTACCGGCCCGGGACCAAGAACCAGAAATCGGATGCCTTGTCCCGGGTACACGAAGACGAGGTCAAAACGGAGTTGTCGGATCCACCGGAACCCATCATCCCGGAGTCCACGATCGTGGCCACCCTCACCTGGGACGTAGAGAGAACCGTCCGGGAGGCCCTGGCACGAAGCCCGGACCCCGGGACTGGACCAAAGAACAGACTTTACGTCCCACCAGAAGCAAGGGCTGCAGTCCTGGACTTCTGTCACAGCTCTAAGCTCTCCTGTCATCCAGGGGTGCGAAGAACCGTGGCAGTTGTCCGGCAGCGCTTCTGGTGGGCGTCCCTGGAGGCCGACGTCCGGGACTATATCCAGGCCTGTAACACCTGCGCCAGGGGCAAGGCCGACCATCGCAAGGCTCAGGGACTGCTACAGCCGCTGCCCGTGCCTCATCGCCCCTGGTCCCACATCGGCCTGGATTTTGTCACGGGCCTCCCGCCGTCCCAGGGAAACACCGTCATCCTCACGATAGTGGACCGATTCTCCAAGGCGGCCCACTTCGTGGCCCTCCCGAAGCTCCCAACGGCCCAGGAGACAGCGGACCTCCTGGTCCACCACGTCGTCCGCCTGCATGGGATACCATCAGACATCGTCTCCGATCGCGGTCCCCAGTTCCCTCGCACGTCTGGAGAGCTTTTGCCGGGAATGGGGGCCACGGTCAGTCTCTCCATCCGGGTATCACCCCCGACCACGTGCAAGCAGAGCAAGCCAATCAAAAAAATGGAGCAAAACACTACGTTGTGTGACAGCCGCGCCGCCGGCGGCCTGGAGTACTCATCTGGCCTGGATCGAGTACGCCCACACAGTCAAGTGTCATCAGCCCCAGGCCTCTCC